>NC_135998.1:7262655-7270155 GCF_048128805.1 Centroberyx gerrardi | reverse complement strand
TTTTGGATGAGTTTATGCTATTTCAAGGGGGGAAATCCTGCTCAGTATGTCTTTAAAGAATGTAAGAAATGGAACGTGCATCCTGCTATTTGTGTGCAGACTATCCTGTCTGTATGTTGTTTACAAAAGAGGTGCGGACTCAAGGCCCAAGCCAGGCGGGTGGTGAGAGGTGAGTGTTACCTGTCAGTAAGCCGAGGTAAAGTGAAGGTAACAGGTGACCTGTTACCTTCACTTTGTGTGTTACCTGAACAGGTACTTGACCCGTCTGGCCTGCCTGTGTTAAGACCAGACTGGGAACCTGATCTGAGAACGATCTGACTGACTAATTCAGCAGCCAGACACTCCAGGTCAGACAGGCTGCTTCCAGTGTGTGTGTGTCTGTGTGTGTGTGTGGAGTAGGGAGTCATTAAGTCAGATGGGTACATGACACTTAACCTTTCCAGCATGGTGTGTGGATATGTGTGTGTGCGTGCATTCATGCAAACAGAGGTTAGTGTGTTTGAAATACTGGACATCCTTTGAATAGAGAGAGAGAGAGAGAGAGAGACAGAGAGAGAGAGAGAGAGAGAGAGACAGAGAGAGTAAACAATAGGGCAGGGGAGAGTTTGAGTGGCACTAATGAGACTGGAGTGTGAGTACAACACCGTCTCTCTCTCAGTATCACTTTCTACTGCCATGCAATCAAAATACAAACACTCTACTACTATTACTAAGTCAGATACACAGCAGCTGTCCTGGAGCTGGTCGGGATTCAGTGTCTTGCTCAAGGACACTTCAGCAGAGCGTACACACACACACACACACATATTCTGGCATGGTTTGCCAATTCACATACTAGCGATTTTCTCTGAAACAGCATTTAGACAATGTGTCACTAGATCTTTATATTGAAACCTATAGGGTGCGATCACACCTACAGTTCATTTTCTAAACTTTGAAAACTTTACTTTGTTACATTTTGTATTTGGTTCGTTAGATTCACATTGACCAATAACAAGCAGACAAGAGCTAGTGATAATTTCTATTCCAAATGAACAGCTGAACCACAGTTCGCTTGTTAGAGGACTGAGACTCACATTTTAAGATGTTCCAGTGAGGTTATTTGGTGCCAACCGAGTTTGAATGGCATCGTCCTCACCTGCCCAAACAAAACAAACTAGGACCAAATAGGACTAATGCTCCAGAGTTTAAACACACACACACACACACAAACACACACACAGATCTGACTTTCACTTGCCTCTCAGGTACAGTGGGCCAGACAGCTGAAACACACCCCAGAGATCACATCACCTGAGCCACCTCAGGAACACACTGTTACCTTCCACTCCGTTACCTTATGCACACAGTGAGACCTTCCTTAATAATTACCTCAGCTTACATGTAACAAGTCGATGGCTCACATGTCGGTTACCTGCGCTGCGGAGCGTCTTTATAATACCACCCATCAGGAGTCATGTCTCTGAACTCCGACTTTTTTTATTTCTGGGTGCCAAGTTGAGAAGCAAGTTCCAACACATTATCTCTTGCAAATAGGCAACTATATTTGTCATGCACAACAAAAACTATGCATGTAATTTCTAACAGGCAACAGATCCTTTTAGTTTCATTGATAACTGTTTAGCATTCTAACAAGTCTTGTTTTCAATTCACAGAAGAGTCAGAAAGCCTTGTCCCACACTGTGACAACCGCCTGGAGAGGAAAAACAACCGGCTAAACATGCCGAGGTGTCTGTCCCCTTTTTAACATCTCTGGCACATTTATTGTGACAAACCCACTAGGAAACGCAACTAATGGCATCAAGGTCTAATTATGAAGCGGCTCTGACTGCGCTGCGGGCGTCATCCATCACACTCTGCTGATACTGTCTCTGTCTCTGCACACGCTGTAATCACGCTCTGTCTCAGGTGCCATTTGTCATCCTCCATGGCCGACTGGCTTTGTACTAATCACTACTATTACAACACATCACTGGTCCTAAGCAGCCGCTAATAGACTGACAGTACGTCACCAATAAGAATCCCTCGCTTTAAGCTAAATGAAGATTGTTTTGCAGATTTAGAAAAACGCTGTGCTGGACCCTTTGAATCCTGTTAGCCTGAGTTCTCATTTTACCCCAACTTTTGCTCCTAAACATTAGTTTTTAGTTAGTTTTTGAATTGACTTTTAAGATTTTACTTGGTTCTTCAAAGGCATGGCGAAAAATCAGTGCCATCTTTTAAATAACCTTTTTACAGACAGGCTTTTATATAATCAGTTTTTTTACCTATTTTATTCTCATTGTATTTACCTGAGTTATTTTTCTGTAACCCTGTTTTTAATTGCTGTCTGGCATTTTTATTCCTTATCTTTTGGGCTTTTAGTTATTGTTTCATTGTTTGTAGGTCGTGTTGTAACTCTGTTTTGAAAAGTGCATAAGTTTAATATTAGTGATGGCTTAAAGCAATAATTTGTGTTTTTATTTAAATAGATGTCCCCTTTTCTACTCTCTCTCGCCGACTGACAGAACACAACAGTGATCCAAACTATATCCAGTTCATGAAGTCTTTTCCACTGTCTGTCCTAAACAGCCGGTGTCTGGCAGCTCTTTCCTGGGAAAAAATCCTCTGCCACACAGGAAGTGATGCGTTTTATGTTTCCGATTTGTTTGGAATCAACAGAAGAAGAAGAACTGGGTAGTTAGCATGAGCAGCGATAGCCACCATGGCTGAACTGGCAAAGAAAAGAGAAACTCAAACTGCATCAACAGGAAAATCCAAGCTCCGCCCACACTGTTTGATTGACAGGTGATCTGTGGGAAGTGCAGTGCAGAAACAACACAGCAATGAGCACTTAGCATCAAAGATGGAGACAAAATTTTAAAAAACGAGGATCTTGAGGATTAGCACTTTATGTTCTCTGGTATTTTTGTGGCGATTACCAGAAATCCAAACCATGCATCATCGTTTCACACAAATCCTCCATCTGAATGAGGGGGGGTTGAAGTGTTTTCAAACCTCCTCCTTTTTCTCTCTTTCTCTGTATCTCTCTTTCTCAGTCATTCCCTTTCTTTCTTGCTTCTTTTTCTGTGTTCAGTCTCCCTCTTTCAATATCTTGTCCATCTCGTGTTCACCCTCTCATCTCTCCTCTATACCTTTTCCCCATCTATCCTCATGTTTTCCTGTCTCTGTCTTCCTCTCATCCCCTGCCACTTCCTCTCCTCCTCCTCCTCCCTCCTCAGATGCTGTCTCTCTCCCTCCCTCTCTCTCCTCCTCCTCCTCCTCCTCTTCCTCCTCTCCCCTCAGTATTTCACCATCCCCAGATGCCTGAGGCTGGTCCCTTGGTCTGATGGCTCCCAGCAGGAGGTAGACTCAGGATGCAGGAACGCCGGGAATACTGGGAGAAAACAGAATACTAAATAATATGAATGTTGTACTCACAGAACTGGTCTGGATAAAATAATTTACATAGGAAGGGTTCAATTACAAAATGCTATGTATTTATTTTGGATTTATGTTGCTGCTTCAGTCAGCATGTCAAAAAGACATTATTTTTTCTATAAATCATAACTCTGTTGTTTATTCAAAGCAGTATTTCCTCCAGAAAAAAATCTTAAAGGGGTGAAAAGTCATCTGAAATGGCTTTTTTTTAATGTTATTTTAATGCAATGTAATGTTTTTAACCCATTCACTGTTTTCAATTCATTTATTGTTTTAATCAATGCATTTTATGTAAAGCAATTTGAGTTACATTCTATGTATGAATGGTGCTATATAAATAAATAAACTTAAACTTTAGATCATATACCAATAAAATCTTCTATTGCAACCGATACTAATGACATTCCTTCAAAGGCAAGAGTGGATTATTCTATTCAGGTAGAGGAAACACTGATTCTCATGATTTTAACAATAACCCACAATATACTTTACTTTTGTAATGGGTGGTCATTTTGAGTAGACATCATTTTATTCAAATGGTAAATATCTCATTTGGGAATGAAACTCATTTACATAAATCTACAGTATGAGGTAATTGTTGTTTTAAAGGACAAGTCCACCCTGAAACACTATGACACTTAAACAAAAAAACATAAAAACAGCTATTGGCAATGTAGCTTGCATTTCTGGGTCAGTTTTGTGGTTTGTTGGTGTATTTTTCTTGTTCTCGCAGATAACTGGCCAAACATAGACAACGTGACGCCACTTTGAGATGTGTGCAGCAGCTACAATGAAGTTTGATATCAGAAAATGTTTCAGGATGTAAAACATCAGCGGTAAACGTCAGGTTTTGGTGTCAGTCCCTCAGAATCAAAGAGCGAGGGCTTCTTTCTAGAGCCGCCATTTTGCACCAAGAGACGTCCAACAATCATACAGGGAGAAATCCATCGTAAAAGAGGAGAGAGACCAATTTCTCCACCCACAGGAGCAGGAGAGAGACCAGAATGCAATGCAGAATGGCAAAGGAATATGCCATACCAGATAAAAAATAAGCAATTGTGTGCTGATGGCCTGTGTGTATCTATTACACTCTACTGTTTTGACTTGTAATCCTGCAATTGAGGCCTATTCTACTTTCCCACTCATTGTAAATCACTCTGGGTAAGAGTGTCAGGTAAATGACCAAAATGTAAAATATGTGTGTATGTGTGTATGTGCATGAACACGGAGGCTTGTCTGTGTGTTTATCTAGTCTGCTCAGCTCCGAGCCTCGGCTGCTCCGTCAAGTAATAAAGCGGTGTGTAGTTTTCACAGAGAGCTAGTAATTATGGGAGCTGTGTGATGAGAAGGTTTTCTCTAGATAGACTAGATTGGCCATTCATTACCAGCCCTGCGTACACACACACACTCACACACACACGCACGCACGCACGCACACACACACACAGCTGCTGCAGAGAGACAATGGAGTACGGGCTGATTCAATCTGGGCTTGTACTTACAGACAACAATGAGATGATCAAGTAGAGCATTACACCGCACAGCGCGGGGATAGGTGTGTGTGTGCGTGTGTGTGTGTGTGTGTGTGTGTGTGTGTGTGTGCTTGCCTGCCTGTCTGTCTTTCTGTCTCAACGTTGCATTCACAGGTTTTCGTCAAGCACAAAATACACAAATACAAAACCCACTCATGTCTACTTGTTTAATTTTCTTGTTCATATTGTGTGTGTGTGTGTGTGTGTGTGTGTGTGTGTGTGCATGAGTGCACACAATACAAACGCACTCGTCACTCCAGCAGGGAAAGAAAAAACCCCCAACAAAAAACGAAAATCTCTGTTTCACCATCAATGCTCTGTGCAACAAACTCTGCTTTACATCTCTCTGGGGAAAAGCTACTTAAAGGAAATATCTGAGGAGTGGAGGAGGAGGAGGAGGAGGAAGAGGAGGAGGAGAGAAGTGGGGCAGAGTGAGAGAGAGAGAGAAACAGAGGAAAAGAGGAGTGAGGTGGAGAAAGGAGGAAGAAGAGGAAAATGGAAAAAGGAGACAAAGGCCTGTAATTTATAGATGTCAGAGGAATAGAATTTACCATAGAAGGGATCCTCTCTCTCTCTCTCTCTCTCTCTCTCTCTCTCTCTCTCTCTCTCTCTCTCTCTCTCTCTCTCTCTCTCTCTCTCTCTCTCTCCCCCCCCCCCCCCCTTCTCTCTCTCTCTCTGTGCCTCTCAATTGATATGTGCTTGATTCCCAACAACCCCCTCCGGCGCCCGCTGGGGAGCCTTTTTAGATTTTACGCTTGGATATATCTGTTTAACTCCCCGTTTACCCCTCTGACAACACACACACACACACACACACACACACACACACACACACACGGACAGAGAGCTGCTGGCGGAGAATTTGAGGGAGAGGGATGCTGCCCCTCCGTCCTCAGGGGAATACAATATAATACAATACAATAAAAGAAAGACAGAGCAGAGGAGGGGAGATGTTTTTATCGCGGCGTAAGACTCCCTTCATCGATGTGTGTGTATATCTCTCTGATATGTGTGTGTGATGTTAAGTGGATGGAGCGCAGGCGACGCAGCGGGCCTCATTTATCAGTGTGTGTTTGCAGTAGTAAAAGCTGAGTAAATGCCAGGACCTAAAAAAACACCTTTTTAAATCCTGAAACAAGACCGGAGAAGACAGACAAGACTGTAATTTGTGGAAGATTCATTTTTTATTTGCTTCATTATTCAATTAAGGAACATACTCCTTTTTCAAGTATAATTTTAAAGTCTATTCCATTTTATTTCTTTTGTATTCTAATCTGTATTTCATCATTTATTCATAAGTGTCCTGAGGAGAGGGGAGGAGGGGGGGGGGGGGGGTGCTGATATGCTAATGAGCCTAGATAGTTAACAGGATGCCTGAGGGGGCGGGACAGCTACATGACCGTGACTGACAGCGGGCATGACCAATAAATGCCTTGCATGGGTTTTTAAAATCAGTGATCAGCTGTGTGTTTAATCACAAATAGTAACAACAACAACAACAACAACAACAACAACAGACAACACACTTTGTCACAAAGTGGTTTACAGCATAAGGAAAGGCTAAAAGTCATCAAATGTAAAGTGCAAGTGAATAAAATCAAGGTAGATACAAGTTTAAATTATAAAAATTGATAATTATTATATTTAAAAAAAGGCCTGTTCATGGCTGTTAGAATACAGAATACAAGAATAAACCAATAAAATGAAGGAGGCCATTATAAAAATTGACAGTTATGAAAAGGCCTGTTCATAAAAGAGCTTTTTAAAAAGAGATTTAAAAGATAAAACTGATTTTGATAGCCTGAACTCCTCAGGCTATTAACAAGTCTTCCTTCCTTCCTTTCCTTCCTTCAACACTTCCTTCCTCCCTTCCTTTTCTCTCCGCTTTCATCGCTGTAGCTCCCACAATCCTTTCCACATCCTATATCCAATCCTTACATCCTTCGCTCCTTCCTTTCTTTCTTCCTTCTCTCTTACCTTCTTTTGTGCCTCCTTCCCTCTGTACAGTATTTAACTCTTCTTCCATCCCTCTTTCCCTCCTTCCTTCCTTCTTTCCTTCCTTCAACCCTCCCTTGCCATTCCTTTTTTTCACTTCTGTCCTTCCTTCATTTTCTCCTATAACAGCTTGTATGAGAACAGTTTCACAGCTAGTGGCCTTCTTCCCTTCTCTCATTCCTTCTAACCATCTTTCCTTTCTTTCTTCCCCCATCCTTCCTTCCTTCTTTCCTTCCTTGTGGCTTCCGTGTCATAAGTCCTTCCATCCCTCGCTCGCTTTTATAAATCAGATATAAAATGTTGTCATTAATGATGTACTATTCAGTAATTAATATTTATATTATAAGTTACTTCATTCATCATTAACTCATATAAACTATAAAATATAAATATAGACTTATAAACTTATTCTACAGTGTTCCCATAGATACCTAGACAGATACAGACATAGAAAAAAACAAGTAAATAAATAAATAAATAAGCAAGCAACCAAATAGATACATAACTAAATAGATGTCGGGTCTAATCGATGTATAATGCCTTTTATTCTCCT